>NC_061518.1:14352500-14362500 GCF_022379125.1 Scophthalmus maximus
ACACACACACACACACACACACACACACACACACACACACACACACACACACACACACACACACACACACACACACACACACACACACTCTTAGGGGGCCATTTAAGTTTGCGTTGACATGTGTCCAGCTTCCACAGCTGACTGCCTTGGTTTCACGGGCTAAGGATGTTGTGTAGATAACATCAAATACGATTCCCTGGCTTCTGTAGGAATCATCCATACAACCGTAAGTGCACGCGCATGTACACAAAGACTCATACAGTTTAATTTATTGTTGATAATATTTTTCATGTCACTGCAGGAAATGCACAGATGTAAATAATACGATGAATGTTCGATAAATTCAATTTAGCTGCTTCATTTTCAACTCAGTTCAACGATTAGGAAAACATGGCTGCTTAGTTTTTAGGGTAAATGGCTGTGGCCTTTCAAATGCTCGGTTATTAAGTCTGCTAGAAAGCACAACCAATTAATTACATTCAACAGCGGGCTCAAAGCAGCATCCTGCTATGATGAGAGCAGAGCGGAGTTAATGTTGCACCGTGGGATGAGCTGGCAGGAGGAGGAATGGTATCAATTATGAAGGCTGCAGTTGTCATCATTGTCGTCATCGTTGTTGTTGTCGTCATCGTCCTACAGCATGTATTCTTATCAGTCACCCATATGTTCATGTTGAGCGTCCAGTGTATCCCTTTGTTCCCTGTTTAATCCCATCACCTCTCCTGTCCTTTTGCTCTGCCCTGATCTGTTGTCCTTCTCTTCCACATGTCTCCTACCTCTTTCGCCCCCCTCTCCTCTCTTGCTCCATGTGACAGTCCCACACTGTTCCCTATAGACTGAGAGAAAGGCCAGCTTAACATTGTAGCAGCCTGGCAACCAGGCACTAAAGGAGGAGGGGGGTGTAAAAAAAAAAAAAAGAAAAAAAAAGCGCTGTGTTTTCCCTTGAGTCTCTTCTTTCCTCCATCCCTGACCCCCGTCTCTCTACCCTCTCTCTGTCTCTCTGATTCTCTCCTCCAAACTGGCTGATGGCGGTGGGGTCGGGGACCCTGGCTGAGTGGAACTCATTACAGACTCCCTTCATTTCCATTCTGAGTGGGGCCTGTAGAGAGAGAGTGCACCGGGGCATTGAGGTGCATTCGCACAGGGAACAGGGCGAACACATTGAGCAAGACACCACTTATGAAGAGTGACGGCCAACAGAAACAGCCTTTAATACCCCCACAGAGGAATAAGAAGACAGGGGGAGGGGGGAGGGCAGACTAGCACGCCGACCACAGAGAAAGGGAAAAAAGAGAGGGAGAGGCCATAAGAAGAGAAAGAGCAAAGCAGGAAAATGGTAGGACAAGGCAGAGAGCAAGGCAAGCTGTGGGGCTGACACAACAAGAAGGCTTATTTAATAAACATGAGCTGGAGCCCGGTGCAATCGAGTGCTACAACGGAAAGCTTATGCAGATGAGAGCCGACCTAATGACTAAATGGAGTGGATAGAGAAAGGAAGAGAAAAGAGAGAAGGGAGAGATTAGAGGGAATGGACGAAGGAGACAAGGGAGTTGTGTTTAAGTGTGTGTGATGGAGTGTAAACAGAGGAGTTTCTCAGCGGTGTGGAGAAAGACTGTTAAACACAGAGAAGGCGGAGAACACCTCTCTGCCCATTGTGCAGCTGTGCAGGTTAACGCCAGACGATCAAGGGTAATGACCTTGTATAACCTCATCAGGGGAGGAAATGTCTACATGTTAAGTGTATGTTTTCCACGGTAAAATCTAAACTTCAGCCCCATTTTTGTTCTCTAAACTGTTTGTGATGGGGATATGAGGCCACACCGGAGTTCCCCGCCTCTGATACGACCATAACAGGAGTTGAAATGGCAGAAGAGAAGAGACAATTATACTCCGATGTTTGTTGAAGCACCTCATCAACCACAAATCAAGAAAACATAAGGCGAAGTCACAACAATTACAGAGCAGCGTTTGTGCATCACTGGGTTCCACTACAGATAAAGGCCCCAAGCTTTAAGCCGAGAGGCCGTTTAAAAGCATATGGAAAGGAGAGCTTTTTGATAGTGTGTGTGTGTGTGTGTGTGTGTGTGTGTGTGTGTGTGTGTGTGTGTGTGTGTTTTTATGTGTGTTGGGAGGGGTCCAGACTTTTGGAGGAAGAAAGCTGTTTACCTGGAACAGAGGATTATGGGACAATTCCCTGTGGCATGTTGGAAGCTGTGGGGGTCTGGGGGGACTGGGCCTTAAATCAGTTTAGGGAACAGTCACACCTCTCACAGTCCCTCACTGCCACCGTCTCCTCTTTTTCCCTGTGTGTCTGTCTGCCTCTACCTTTCCCCCACACAAACACCCAGACACACTTTTCATCACCCCAAAATATTTATCCCGACTCTATCCTCTCCAAATGCAAAAATGTTTAAGTCGCAGTTAGTTTTCCAAACTTAATCCATCAAACACAATTTACTTTTATCCCACTGTGGAAGTAATTCTTTTTGCTTTTTTACAAATTGCAAAATATATGACCTAATGTCACAGTTTTGAAATCTATAAAGTATAAACATGCAGGAATAATCTGAAATACAATATATCGATTGTCAGCATATATCGTGTGTTAAGTGATACATTTTTGTTCCTGCAAACTTTACAAAGTTATTTCACTCTTATAGCCATATGTTTTATATATAAAGTTATTTGTTTCATGAAGGACAATGAAAAATACTAAATAGCTCAAAGAGATAAATAATTAACTCACAGTAGTACTTCCATGAGAACCTACCAGGGCAATGTTCATGTATGTGGACAGTGTTAGTTTGACACTGTTGTTGGGCTGCAGGTTCTCTGTGAGAGGGACACATTGTGTGTCCGCAGGGTTCATTTTAATTCCCCACATATTTGACTATAGTTTTGTATGTCATTGATGCATGAATATGTTTTTTTTGCTGCTAGATGTGGACATTTGGAGCTAGACCAGCAGTAGAGGTCGTCATATGAAATGGAAACAAGACTACGTCAAAACCTCGTGCGCTGCACGTACCATGTAAAAAATGTGAGGATGCAGTTGAACACTGTTGTGGAACAGAGTTGGTGCTTAACATGTTCGTGACATCATCGTAATGAACTTGCCTTCAACCCATTGTCATCCGGTTTCAGCCCTTTTATCAAATTGCACAGCGGGACATTATACAGACAAAGTGTTTTTTGTCATAGTGGCTCTTAAAGTCACAAAGTTCACAATCTCCACCTGGGTAACAAACTTCTGCTCTGCCACTCTGCTACACGGTATACACGCAGAGAGAGGTGTGCAGTAGTCGTGACTCTCTTCCATGACAAGTAGCTGGGGTTTGTCCAAAAAGTGGCTAGATTTGTGCATTTTTGAAAAATTCATCACTGGAGGGCTCCCATAATAGAAACTGCTCTTGCCAGTTAATTTTGAAACATCAACAGCCAATGGGGAAAGTCCCAACTCTATCACTCGCTCACTCATGGACATTCGGAGACGTGGCCGGTCCAACATTTTGTCCAGGCTAAAACTATATCGATGTGAAATAAGTGAAGACTTGGTCTTCATAACATCAGGGAAAACTTTGTCCTCCGGTCTGTTGAGGGACCATGAAAAAAGCTGCACTTAGATCAGAGGAGGAGAGCTGTGGATGGACGCCAAATAGAACACTCATACTCCAAAGTGGGACAGCCTGTTGGCAGCATGAAGTCTGCCTGTGTGTTTGTGTGTAAACGTGTATCACAATTGTTTCTGTAACCGAGTTATGAAATGTTTGCGTTCAACACTTCTTCCCATCCAGAGAGCGTGGGTGGATTCGTCTTTGTGCGTGCGCGTGTATTTGTGTTATTAAATTCACGCAGTAGATATGAACTGGCTAATGTGCGTCTCTCAGTGTGAGTGGGAGGACGAGTGTAAGTGCCACACTGAGTTTAATTAGCCTGTGTGGTGCGAGTGGGGATATGGTCAGACAGGGCTCCGGAGCAGTGAATGGGAGCAGGTGGCATCTGCTACTTGGGGGAGCCAGAGTCCAGAATGCAACCCCCGCCCCTAACCTGCCCACACAGCCCTGGCCTTGACTCATGGGCACAGAGGGCTAACCTGCATGCCTCCCGGAGCCTGACAAAGGCTGGAGGATGGTACTCACTTATTCCCAACATGCTGCCTTTTTGCCTGCCCGACCTATTTACCCCTCAACAGGGAGGATGACGCCTTTAAAAAGAGGAGACTTTGTGCCCCCTAAGTAATTCAAACTGGGAAAAAACAGGGCTATGTTGCCACAGCAGGGGCTCTGGAGGAAGACCAGGTGAAGAACCCATCGCAATAATATGTCTCAGCGAAAGAACAAGGGATGGAAAGACACAGGGCAGTGAGTGCCAGGTGGCAGCAGTGGCATGTCCCCACCACCTGTCTTGGGGAATATGAACCCTTCTCGCTCCTCCTGCTCTCCCAGTGTGAGATGACACTGGCTCCCTGTCTGCCTGGTTGGCTCACTGGCAGTCAGCCTATCCATCTATCCCTCTGGCTGTCTATCAGCCTCAGTGCTAGCCAGTTAGTCAGTCAGTTGGTCTCTCCATTCGTCAACATGTCTGTTAGCCCACCAGTAATGCCTCTGGTGGCTACCTACTAAAACAGTCTGCAATCATAACCTGTATCAATTACCTTCTCTCCATTTTAATGTTTTCCTCTACCCATCCATTTCTAACTATACTCTGCCTTGACTCATTATTTTCTTGGTTACTTGCCATCTTCATCTTCTTGTTACCTCCCTCTCTTGTCTTACAGATCCATCTGTCCTTCCTTCATCCCTCTTTCCTTAACTCTTCATCCTTTCCCATTCTTCCTTACCCCCTGGCCCCAATTCAGCCAAGTCAAGCACACTAACGAGCTTTGGTTATGCACAAGCTATCATGGCAACCAGTCATTTCAATTACAGCAACCACACACACACACACACACACACACACACACACACACACACACACACACACACACACACACACACACACACACACACACACACACACACACACACACACACACACACACACACACACACACACACCCCCTGAAGCACGTTCACATTCAAAGACATACAAATATGCAACAGAAAACAATACCTCATGCAAAACAATATATGGAAATTGTTTCATTCACCTTTCTTTCTTAATAGGTACATGTGAGTCTCCACTCAGCAATCTCCTAGAGAGGATACTACTCCTGCAGAACCCCGTCACTGGGTTCATCTATAAAGACGAAGGGGTTGTGCTGGGGTTGACACTTCCTGACACCTAGCTTGGCACCAGCAAGCACGAAGGAGGGGCACTGTTAGCATAGCTTAATGTTCCGACTCCGGTGGTGTGTAGAGTAGAATGTGATGTTTGAAAATGCACAAAGACACCGGAGAATGCACACACACACACACACACACACACACACAAACACACACGAGCACAAATGCTCATAAACAACTGAAACACACACACACGAGCACAGAGGACAGCAGAAAACTCCCCCTGCCAGCCCTGCACCATCTGTCTCTCTGTCTGTGCTTCACAGCCGTGCCCAAACAGGGCCCCAGCAGAGTCAGTGTGAAATTAGCTGCCTTTGTGGGGCTTTGTCTGCTTGTGCATGTCTGTTTGGGTGTACCAGCACACTTGGTTTAGATAGCGTAGTTTAGAACATATTTGCTGTCAGTCTGTCAAGAGGTAGCCCAAGCTGGAGTGCTAATGTGTGTGTGTGTGTGTGTGTTTGTGTATATGAGAGGGGTGGAGGGACCGAGGAAATCCACAGTCTGATCGAATGGCTATTTCCCCTGACCTCTGACCAACCACACTGACCTTATTTTCTACACAAACCAGTTTGCAAGTGAGGTGTGTGTGTGTGTGTGTGTGTGTGTGTGTGTGTGTGTATGTGTGTTTACATACAATTGCCTGGTCAGTCAGTGCCAGGAAGCCTATCTGGCCCTGGTCGTCTATATTGAGCTCCCAGGGTACCCTTTGATCCACTCAGCACTCTGACCTTTCTTGACCTTTGACCTGACCTTGCAACCCCAAGCTTTTGAGAGCTGTGTCAGCCTCCTCGCTGCCGACTATTACGTGATAAATCATGTCTGCTCTGACGTTAGATAAAACACGCACGCACACACGCACGCACGCACTAATTATCTCACTGCCACACCATCACCTCACACTGTTCACATTAATGAGTCCAGAGGTTAAAGGTTGTTGACATTCCTCTCACGCTCCTGTCTGAATATTATTGTATGGCCCACACACAGGTACAATTCCTGCAAAAATACACACACACAGAGACAGTTCCACTGCTCTGTGGTGGGTGAAAGGTTTATAGGTGCTCCTACAGGGCCAGAAAAAGTGAAATCGTTGTATGAAGCCTCAAGTAAACATGTAAAACCAGATTTCAGCCCACAGATAAAAGAACCAATAAAATATAATTAGAGTTTCAGGGCTGAAAAGGTCCCGGGGTTGATTCAGTGTGTGGTCTGAAGCATGTACTGGGGCTGTCTGGGCTGCTGCTAGTCAGAATGATGAAGAACGCTTCTGCATTGTGACAGATAATCATTGTATTCTTCTTTGCTGCAGAGTCTTGGCTAGGAGACAAACCGTCTGGCAAACAGACAGCTTCACAGCACAGGGCTCAATCAAACTGTCTCCCTACCCAATGGTAAACACACAAACACAAACACTAATACAACCGAGCCTCACACACATACGCACATTTGCACACGCACGTAGAGATGAAGCAAGCCTAGAGGCAGCAAAGCCTAACCCAGATTGATAACGCCAAACAAATCAGCCTGTCGATTCCCCTGACTGCTCACAGGAACATAGCTTTATCAACAGTGACACTTTAAGTGTTGCATACTTTACTTACCTAATTAATTTAGAAGTGTTCTAATTCAAATGCCATTAACATTGTACAATGGTTGATTTCTGCTATGATTCCTGCATAGATGAGCAGTAAAGTCAGCAGTCATGACAAAAGGGAGGAACACTCTGCTCCACTGTGCCAAGCGCCCTCTTCTGGACAGATGGGGCATTGCTGCACTCTCCGCTCCACTGCTGTGTGTCTCAGCAATTGGGTAGTGCTGAGGAAATTGGCAACGGTCAAAGTCAAAGCTGATAGGCTCTGCTGCCCTTCTAAGACACCGAATCCTGTCTCTAAGGAGAGGTGGGCTCCTCACTAACAACACAAAAGAGGAATGAAGCAGGCAAAAAGGGCTGAGCCACTCCAGTGTATAGTATGTACTGTAGTGTGTGTGTGTGTGTGTGTGTGTGTGTGTGTGTGTGTGCGTGTGTGTGTGTGTGTCTTTGTGCGTGTGCCCGCCTGCAACGATGCGTGCGTGCAGCCTAGCTCCTTTGCTGCCTAGAGAGGAATTAAATGAAAAGAGGAAATGTGGGGGGAAAAAACAGATCAGATAACAACCGTGTGTGTGTGTGTGTGTGTATGTGTGTGTACGAGAAAGAGAGAGAAAGTGAGTGATGAGGAGAGGAGTATTTTCCGTCACTGCTGTGTATTTGTGTGTATTTTTCAAATGTGTTTATGTGTGTGTGTGCCCAGGAATGTGTGTGTCATATATTTTCTCCTCTGATGCCTGACCCTTCACCCTCACTGCCACCTCTGGACCATGCGACAACGGCCTCTTTGTGGTCCTGGGGCCTGTGTGCGTGTGCGTATGTGTGCGTATGTGTGCGCGTGTGCGCATGTATTTTGGGGGCAGTAACGGCAGTTGGATCTTGAGCTGAGTTAACAGGATTAGAGAAGCCAGGGCTAAGAGGGGAGGAGTCCCCAGCCTCTGTCTCCTGGGGATCAAATGTGACAATTGGTGTGAGCAGAGCTGCAGATGACGCAATGCAGATTCAAAGGTGGGAGTGAGAGAGTAACAACAGATCCACCTACTGTAGACAGTTGCCACCTTGCCGACTCAGAGTAGCAATGTAAGTTCTACTGCCAAGGCGTCACTTGGCCAATGGTGTTTAGCTTTTGTTTGAGTATTTGTAATTTAAGCTTGTGATTAATGGATCTTTTGGGTTACACTTCGACAAGAGTGATTTAGACCAGTAGAGCTCATGGAGGATGGATCTGATGCATTGGATGAGCTGAAACCAAATCAAACCACTTCAGACCAGTTTACATGTGGCCCTAATGACAGCTGGCTAAATCACATTGGGTTAATGAATTTAGGGAGTCTCTAATCAAATCTCTGTGATCTGACAAACAAGACATTTGTGTGTGTGTGTGTGTGTGTGTGTGTGTGTATGTGTGTGTGTGTGTGTGTGTGTATAAATAAATCTATAAGGGAGCCTGTCGAGGCGGATAACTTCCATCTTCATGCCTCTGATGCAGGATGGAACAGCGTTTCAATGTTTTATTTTAATGTAATGATAAGCATGAAGACATCAACGTGAGAAAGAAGGAGGAGAAAGGAGCAAGAAGGATAGAGAGGGGGAGAAATGAGAGGACCTGTATGCATGTACGAGGGGACATGCATCATGCATTCATGATTGCACATCTGGCAGCCCTAAGAGTGAGGTTCCACTGTGACCCTATTTAGCTCTCCATAATACAGAATACCCACACTCTCATTACCTCCCAGTGTGTGTGTGTGTGTGTGTGTGTGTGTGTGCATGCGTGCGTGTGTGCGTGTTATTCGTCACCCATTATGCTGCGTTTAAACATGAGAGAGCTCTTTGAGACAAGAGAGAGCTGCATGATGGGATCAAACAGCCACTCATACACAAACACAAGCCAAGTACAAACACAGACAAACACACACACTCCAGCGTGCTTATGCATACACAATCTCGCATATAGACACACACACACACATACACATGCATAGAGAGACAAAAATTCCCCCCTCCATTGCTCTGATTAATAAAGGTCAATTAGCAATTATAATTTCCATATTTAATCAGTCCCCTGTGGTGTTGCTCTGTGGCCTGAGCTTTGACAACTGCCCCCCTTCTCTCTCTCTCTCTCTCTCTCTCTCTCTCTCCTCCCTATCTGCCGCTCTCACTCTCCCTCTTTTGCTTTATGTCACGCTCCTCCGCCCTTCCCATCTCCTACGTCATTAACATCCCCCACCCCGTCCTCTCCCAACCCATCCTTCCATACCGTGTCATCCCTCTATCCTCCCTCCCCCTTCTCTCTCTTCTTCCTCTATCTTCACTCCCTTCCTCTCCCTCTCTCTCTGCACCCCCCCCCCCCCGATGAATGCCTCCCCTCATTAATCTTGATGTTTTTCCTCTTGCTGTGTTCTTCCACAGGCCTTCAAACCTCTCGCTAATTGCAATTAATCACCGAAGGAAACAGATGCTGGGAACAAAGGCAACCTGGGGGGGCCATGAGTCTGTACATGTAAATGTGTGTGTGTGTGTGTGTGTGTGTCCACATATGTGTAAAACAGGGTGGGGGTTTGATGAAGCTGTCAATCAAAGTGCCACACAAAAGTTGGGTGGCTGCATGGCTGACGTCAACCCTCGGCTGTGGTGCAGGGGCATCGGGAGGAGTGAACATGAGTGTGTAAATGTGTGTGGGTGTGCGTGACCCTGTCACAGCTCGCAGTAGCATCTGTCCAACCCCACTGTGTGGTGATGACAATGAGAGCTCATAAAAAAGATAACGACATGAGTAAGTGGACAACAGGAGACCGATAATGAAAAAAGAGTATCAGCTTCTTGCTTTATCACGGCTGCTCTCTCCATAGTCCATCTTGTGTTGTCGACGTATAACACCCATCTATCATTTCTGAGTAGCGACCACAGCAAAATTACAAACAACAGGATTATTGAAAAACAAACAAAAAAAAACATGAAAATTATATTCAACATGTTCCTTCCGTCTCTTTCTAATGTTTACTCGAACATGGTGATTACTGAGCTCCGGGAGGTGTTATTTTATTCCACCTGCCGGGAATAATCACAGCCTCTTTCTTCCCTTCCTTTCACCCTTCTTCCTATCCCTCCCTCCTCCCCTTCTCCCTCC
>NC_061518.1:14372500-14397500 GCF_022379125.1 Scophthalmus maximus
TATGTGTTTCTTGACACTGCCTCCCCTCAAAAAAACACTCGTACGAACACACCTCGACGCCCACTGTGCTGGGCTGGAAGAAGAGGGCAGTGAGGAGGCCCTCTGCCAAGCATGGTGCTGCCAGGGGACTCTGTATACGCCGGTCTCCAGTGGCATTTTAGTCACACACACACACACGCACACACACACAAACACACGCAAACACACGCACTTCCATCTGCTGTGCTTTATGGGAGCAGTGGCCAGCTTGTCACTGACATCTGAAGTTAGCCCACCCTCCTGCCGTCCCTTCAGAGAGGGAAAAGGAAAAGGCAGGAGCAGAGGAGTGGGCAGCAGTGGCATTCCTCTCCACGCCTCCTCTGTCACCCTCCAGATCTCTCTGTCCAAATACAACCCCCCCCCCGCCTCAGTGTCCCCCTCTCACCATACCTTCCCTCCCCACCTCTCATCACGCTGCTCCTGTCAGTTGTATTCTTTCTGGCACAGCTCCTCTCATCACACCACCTGATGGTGCGTTCTCTGGACAGGAGATACAGGGATGGACATCTGTAATCACCCTCTATCGGACAGACGGCCCCTCTTTTGATGTGTGCGTGCCCATGTGCTCTCGATACATGGCTGTTTGTGGATAAAACCTTACACCGCTGTGCTCTCCATGCAGGACTCTTAATGTGAAACGTTAACCGCAGCAGCTAAAGCAACAGCTCAGACATTGATCCTCCTCCCAAGACGATGCAGACTGGCAGATATTGGGAATTAGCCCCCCTCTGTGCCCCAACCCGCACCCACACCCTATCGTCAATGGTGCTCCATGCTCCCACGGTGGGTAATTGTAATTGTATTGAACTGGCCAGCAGCCAAGCGCGCAAGACTGCCAAGCCTGCCAAGTCCAGCTGTGCCGTTGCAATCAAAACACACTCACAGCTTTTCTCATGACAATCACATCAGCAGCTCGTGTAGTTCTGAGACAAAAACATGCCACGGCACATATGTGCACACAACATAAACATAGGTGTCTCAAAATATGTTTGCTCAAAATGACACAATCAAGGACAAAACATTGTAAATAGCTGAAAAAGGGGGAAGAGAATCGTTTTGAGAGGGGATGAAATTTGTGTTAAATGCTGGAGCAGCGCAGACAAAGATGAACATAATAGTACGAATTTCCTGCCCATACATTCTGCCCTTTATATTAGTCCTGTGTGTATATCTCCCTCCTTGGTCCTTCACCGCTGATAATCCTGTATTGAATATGTGGTTGTTTTGAGCCTGAACAACTGCTGCTGCATGTGAGTGAAGCTTTCAGTGGATGTGTGCATGGGTCAGCTCAGATGTCACATAGCCCAATTCCTGTCTAATATGGGCTCATGGTGGACCGCAATATGATTAGACATGTTAAATGAAAACGTGTTTTTTTTTTTCAATTCTCCATTTTTAAAGCAGTTATGATGATGAAAATATGACTGTAATTTAAAAATGTCTCTCTCTGACATACTCACATCCAATCTACGGTGCAGTGTGAAAGTGCACTTCCTATCTCTCATGTCATGTCATGACATCAAAGTAAACATTTAAAATAGAGCCACAGCCATTAAACCATTAAATATTCACACGCACAATTAAAACCCAGCAGAGAGCAGACTGCAGTGGACAGCAGGACTGCAACTGTCTCAACTGATAATCCTCTCTCTCTACAGCCTTGTTACATTGGGACCCATTTAATGCTTTAAACCCAACAGTCTTAAGATCATGACTGATTGTGCACCTCTCTACTCTGCTCTGTGTGGACACCGCAAGCGTGTCTCGTGTCACGTCTCTAGCCTGAGCGGAGGAAATGGGCCGTGTCATGTCAGTGTGAGCCGCAGAGCAACACACGACGGAGGCAGACTTAAATAAGTCATGAAAACCCTGTTCTCAACCCACAGTATGCAACTGGGAGGAACGTCCAGTCTTCTGCATGTACGTGAGCATGTCTGTGGGTGTGCGGTGGCCCCCTTTGTCACGACTGTTTAACCAAATGCCTTTTGAGTGTGTTGAGGTTGAACTAGTGTGTGTGTGTGTGTTGGGAGGGGGGTGTTCAGTTGGAAAGAGAGAATGAGATGAGTTTCTGTAAACGACAGGGGGGCCCTCACGGCTAAACAGAAATAGCCTCAGAGAAAAAACACAAAAAAGCCTGTGCGGGAGGGAGCTGTGAGCAGGAGTGACATATAGAGCGGTGACGAGAGAGATACAGTGTGTGTGTGGGGGGGGGGGGGGGGGAGATTTATAAACTCCTTTGTTTACAAGTGTAAAGTTTAACTTTTTTTTTAAAGAGCCAAAAGGAGAGGAAATAGCTGCTCAGTGAAAAGTAAGTGTAGCTACACTGATATGAGCAGACAGCAGCACTTTCCACATAAACGCACTGAGCTCCAGAACCCACTGTAGTGATGGCCTCCCTCAAGGCATACACAGACACACAGACACACACACACACACACACACACACACACACGCACACACGCACACACGCACGCACGCACGCACGTGCCTGCTTCCTCATGACATCTTCTACCTTATCTCTGTCTCACTTTGTCACTACCTTTCCATCTTCTCCTTTACCAGCATCCCAACACCCAATTTTATTCACATCTCGGGCTGAGCACTATATGAAAGAGATGTGAGATGACTGCAAAACCCACAGTTCATTGCTCTGGGTTGAGCAGTAAAAAAATAAATAAATAACTGAAACTTCAAATTAATAACAGAACACAATAGATAGTATCAAAAAGACTCTGTGTGTCCGTATTATGTGTACATTGGGTTCTCTGGATGACTTTGTTGATAATTAATTGACAATAAATTGCCGTCATGCAACACAGTCAAAGTGAGGTAAAAAGATCAAATCCCCTGCATGTTTGCAAAACAAACATGCGTCCATATAATCTCCTGTCCTTCCACACAGCGGCATCGATGGGTCGACAGTTGTAATGCGGAAAGATTGAAAACAAAGAGTTAATCTTGTGTGGTCCCACAAAAGGGAAATTTGGGAGGTATTGTAAATAGGTATATATATATATAAAGGTATATACGGAAAAAATAAAAAGGTGATGGAGGAGGAGTGTGGTGAGCCACGTGAGGAAGAGGTGTTAGAAGACATGACACCACAAGCCAGCAAAGGAGAACGTAAAAGGAAATTTGCCACTCAGTGTTTGATCCACCTGAGGCCTAATTTCGACCACTCCAGAGGTGTCACTACTTCCTGTATTGCCACACAGCAGGGTTAGGAGGGCGCTGGTATTAAAACTTAGTATTAACTCCCATCTCAAGTGATCCATCTCGAGTGATCCAATCACAAGTGGACAGCTCTAAGACCAGGTGTGAACGCACGAATTGCAAACAGATTTTGACATCCGATCACATTGTCCCGGACACACATGGTCAAATCTTTTAAGCAAGGTGAACCCAAATGAGTCTTGGGCCAACGTCTCTGTTTCCCATCTATGATTTATTTGTGGCAAAAAGGTTCATTGACCAGCACATATTGACTTTCAATTTTTTGGCTAAATGGCTAAAATCTTGTTCTGAGCAAAAGCCTCTCTCACAGTGGTGGCCACACAGATTGACGAGTAACACAATATGAAATATGATCAATATGTCAGATAATAATACTATTGGTTGGAGAATATCAAAATCAAAATGTAACCTTATCATTAGAAACATCTATCACAGATCACACTAATTACAAGTGAAATTATGTGGATTATACAGAATGTTACGTAAGAAGGACTATTAAGTGACAGAAACTAAACAGAAAAATCTAAAAGAATGTTAACCAGTTGAAGACAGAGAAGTGGAAAACAAAAACAAAAAGACAAAACAACATTGTAGTCTCCCTCTGGCATATGTGAGAGCAATACTCACTGGGAAGTGGGCGGTCAGCTTGGTCAGTTTTCTCCGGCTCCAAGGTCACTTGGCGAGAAGGAGTGTGGTCCCCTGCAGGTTGTGAAGGCCCCGCAGCCAGGTCCACCTCCTTACTGGTTCCAGTCGAACCCTGAATCAGAGCAGTAGCCAGAGAGATAGAAAAATATGATTAACATCCTGAAGGGATCTTTGTTAAAGTGAGGTATGCATTTGTAAGATAAAGACTGACTTTATTAATTTCCACTGAATCAAAGAGTGACTTCAATAAAAGTCCCCTCTGATTAATTACCAACATCCCAAGATGCAGATTGTGATTATGCTAAGCTAATCATGAAAAATGTAACATAATGAAAGTGTCCTGTTATTATTGGAGCTTCAACAGCAATAATCACATAATAATCAAAAAGTAACAATAAAAAGAGACTGATAATGTAAATATAGCAATTAACCGCTGATCTAACTCCATCGTTGGTGCAACTATTTTTAGCTGCTGTCACAGTGCTCAGATTTCTGCTATAAAAAGACAACAACTAAAGGGGATGCAGCGCTGGGTGAAGCAGTGTCCCTTCCCTGAAGTGACAGAGCCGCAACACAGACGGAATCAAAGATGAAGAGAAACACAGAGAGAGAGAGAGAGAGAGAGAGAGAGAGAGAGAGAGAGACTTTTCCTGACAGCCAAAGTCTGCTTGGATGTGCTCTACTTTGCTCCCCTCCACAGCAAAAAAAAAAAGAAAAGGCATGGATGAGGCAGCAGGAGAGAAACAAGTTGACCATGAAAAGAAGTGGGAGAAGCAGAGGGTGGCTGTCAGTGAGGAGGGAGAGAGAGGAGTGGGGAAGAGTTTAAAAGAGGCTGTGATGGCTCCCTCCATTGACGAGTGGCGGAGAGACAGGCAGGGGAGGTGCAGCGCATCTTAAGACAAAAAGGCACCCTGGGCTTATGAAATATACATAGCTCTCAGCCGCAGACAGAGACACAGAGCGACAGAGCAGGAGGGCCCTGAAGACTGATGAGACTCCACTACCCCTCCTAAACACACACTGCTAAAAATAAAACACACAGACACATTCCTAATGACTTCTCATGAAGAGCCAGAGGGAAGTAGTTAGTTCTAGTGCGTGCGCGCCTGCATGTGTCTTTGTGCGTGTGTGTGTGTGTGTGTGTGTGTGTGCGTGTGCTTACAATCAGATACACACACACACATGCAAGTGATGTGAGCATCAACATGAATCAATGTTTCCTCCTACAGTTACAGACTATGTGGGAAAAAGGACAATAGTAACTATGACACAAAAATCCAACAAGCATTTTGGCAGTTGACCTGTACTGGATGTAAATCCACCTACTAGTCTGGGGTTGTTGTTGTTGTTTTTTTTTTTTTTTTTTGTGGTGGTGGTTTGAATTTTGTTACATCTGCTCACCTGCCCCCTCTTCGAGCCCAGACAACTGCCTCCACCACAACTGTAATTAAAAAACCATTTAAACCGACCATCACCCTTTGTTAAAGCTAACGATTCACCTCTCCCACACACTCCCAAGTATAGGGTGTGTGTGTGTGTGTGTGTGCTTACAATCACACACACACACACACACACACACACACTCCCAAGTATTGGTGTGTGTGTGTGTGTGTTTGTGTGTTTTGTTTGCTTTGCTTTGCTTTGCTATCTTATCCTCCTCATCAGACATATTGGGTGTGCCTCCCCAGACTGAATCCCTAAAACATGTCAGGTGTAAATTAGAAGAAGAAAAAAAGGTGCAGGTAAATAGTCATGTCTGAGTCTGGAGATTATGTCTCCTCCACAAAACATACATAAGAAACCTACTCATATGATTCCCAATCTCTCCCTCTCTCTTTCAGCCTCCTCGCTGTCTAACTTTTGGGGTTAAGTGCACATGCGAGGGGCATGAAGTTCCTGCACTGTGTATGTAAATTGTGAAAGTATAAGGAAGAAGGATATAGAGAGGAAACTATCTGTGTCAGAACTGCCCTGTCACGTCATGGCCACAAGCTTTAATCATTGAGATATTGTTGCTTCTCTCATCCACCAAAACAGATGGTTGGTGTATTTGTCTTTTGTCTCTTTTATTTTGATGGTACACATACTGCATAGCTGTTGCCGTCATTGCTATCGAATGACTCATGTTATTATGTTATTGCTCAAGTTCAGTTCATCGCAGTTCTTCAGCCAACAAGAACACGAGTTTACAGTAGGGGTCAACCTGTCAATTGTGATCGACGTGTCAGGCTTTGTGAAACTCCAAGTGGATTGCAAAGCATTAAGGGGGAAATATAATACTAAAATAAGGACAGAATTACATTTCTACAGAACTAAACTGCAGCAATGCTATTTGTACAAAATATAATTTTTGACTGGACTTTGTTCACAGGCAAAATATTTTTTTATAAACTAAGTGCTACATGTCTTGATGGCAGAGGATGTTGCCATGAAGTGGTGGTTTGAGTAGATCCTGGGTGTACAAAGCGCAGGACTGGATGATTTAGGCTGCAGCACTTTGGTTCAGGTTGGGGAATGATCATGGTTTTGGTTAGTTGTACATCAACACATTGTTTCTGTGGTCTTTTTGGATGTATTAAACCAGACCACAAGCTTTCCCATCAGCTATGAGTGCCTACAGTTGACCATATAAAAAGTACAAGTGGACAATGTACTTCAAGATTGGGGCTATTTTGGCAGAAACAAATACACAATAGGAATTGTATTCTGATCGCAATTGTGTTTCCTACAAACAGTATTTGCTGTTGTTGTTTAGGGCAAAGGACAACAACTTTTGGGGATTGCTTTGCATGGAAAATGATTCTCTTTTGCTCCACTTCTTTCTCTGAGAGCCTTTTCACAGATGAAAAAAATCAAGACAGAGTACATCCATCCAACTGACTGGCACCTCAATGGCTGTGTTTGTCTGACAGAGTCAATAAACTGCAAAGCCAAACTACTGAGCACAGACTGAGAGTATGCAGTCACAGACATCACCGACTTTGAGGAGGTTTTACATACAGTAGTTGTAGTTGGGTGAAATCTAACGAATATCTTATTTCTTTTTTGTTGTGATATGTGGTTTAGTGAGAAAATTTATGTTGCTCTGTTTAGCAGGGTGAGTGCATATCACGGATTGAAAAATCCATTGGTATTTTAATTTGTGTGTTCCAGGCTGATTGTGAGAGGGGGTGAGGTTCTTGCAGGTCATACTCTGCCTTATAAAAGAATACTTGTGCCCAACTGAAAAGCCACGTAGGTTTGTCCCACTCCCTACCCTCTGATATGACCCACAGGAGCCAGCGGCAGGTTTACCAGACCTCTGTTCTCACGGTTACAAAATAAACACGCGGTTGAGAATATGAAACAGTCACAATCTAGTTAGGTTTAAGCACAAAGACGACTCTCTCTGATCACCCTGCTAGCATGTCAAAAATAAGACTTATTTGCAAAGGTACAGTACGGCTTTATTATCATCTTTTAAATTCAGGAACTGCGTCTGAGATCATATGAACACTCACATTGATGTATGCCCTGTAAGTGGACCGGAAATAGACAAGGGATTTGTAAAATGGAGCACCAGAGTCACTGGGTGAAATGAGAAAGATCTACAGAGGTTCTACTAATTGAGGTTAATTCCAAAGTTCAGCACTATCATCTCTGATCAGTGAGGAGAAAGTTGGTAATGGATGATGTCTCCGGACAAGGAGAGAGCCTGCCAGCCTAAATCACACAACAAAGCAGAGTACTGAATGCCCTCAAAGGATCACAAGACATTAGCAGCCCAGCACAGATCACGATAACAAGCTATAGATAGATAGATAGATAGATAGATAGATAGATAGATGTGTGTGTGAGAGAGAGAGAGACTTGTCAGTCAAGACAGTCACAACCTCTCTAGTCATCTGTCTGTCTCCAGCCACATTTCACTTGTCAACCACATGAAGTAGTCTTGACACACACACACACACACACGCGCGCGCGCGCACACACACACACGCACGCACGCACGCACGCACACACGCACGCACGCACGCACGCGCACACCTCAGTGACATCGCCCAAGCTCTTTCCTCCTTCCTTCCTTTCATGACCGTTTATATTTTTCCCCTGTACAATGTGTGCGCACACCTAGCAGATTCATTATGGAGGAGGACAGAGTCAAAAGCAGAAGGATACATCAATAAGCAGAGGAGGTGGCCCACATGTGTGTATGTGGATGTGTCCAGGGGGGGCAGGGCCCTCCATAAACACTGCTGACAGACTAGAAAGGAAATACACTTGAGCATGTCGATAAGTTAGCCGGGCGAGGTGAAGAGAGATCAATAGGAACACAGGATGATGTCAGTAGCTGCAGATGAGATCACCGGAGGCAACCTTGGATCTACATAAGAGGAATTTCAATATTTCCTTCACGGTATTATCAAAAAGTGGTCGCCATTTTACAAAGGAACAAGAGAGGCAATAATTGTTGTCATTGTTTACTAAATGAAATTATAATTTGACGAATAAGTCCTCAACCACATCCATCTTAAGAGTCAACAAAGATTGAGTAAAGACTTTTAAGACCTTTATGCAATGAATCATTCTAGCCGTTGTTCTGTCTTCACTATATTCTGGCATTACCAGTTAGATCACTACTGTGTCACATCATTTCACGTTAGAGAGTTGCAAAGCAGATGTTTATTCATGTAAAAATGCCATGGATTATAACATCAACATTGTTGGGAATAAATACCTCCAGCAGCACGGAGGGATTCTCCCTGGAGATTGGAGGAAATGAAGGAGATGAAGCTGATTACACCCACAGGTTGTGATTGCCCTATATCACAGTGCTTCTCCCGCCGTGGTTTTGAGTGCAAGTGCCTGTATGTGTTTGTGTGTGCGTGTGCGTGTGCGTGTGCGTGTGCGTGTGTGTGTGCGCGTGTGCAGGCTCTGGCCGATGTGTGTTCTCAGCTCTACTGACATTTCCTTAAACGTGGTTGACATTTCCAGGGGATTTGAAGATTTGATCCCTTCTGTGTTTGAAGAGTTGTGTGCGGCCCTCCTCGCAGCAGAGCCGGCAGCGTGGCCTGCCTTCAGGGCCTTACTCCGCAGCCCCTTCTCAATCACCCGTAGTTTGATCAGGAGAAGACCTGCACTATGCATTGCCTGCCTTTTAGAGATGACTGGTTCACGGCTTGTTTTTTTTAACTGCTGCTTTCGCCTGAGCTGTGGGGTGTTTCTGCTTCTCAACTGAGCCAGAAAAGCTATCACCAAAAATATGAGGGAATAAAGTAAATAGAGATGGTGTGGTAGGGAGCAAGAGGGAGAGAAGGCAAGAAAGTGTGAGCGAGGGAGGGAGAGATCTGTTTCCTCCTGCTACAGGCTGGTTAGTGAAGCGAACTGACACAGACTGACATCTCTCTTCCACGGAGACTGAGTTATAAAAGAGCCTCACTACTGTTTGTCCATTACTCTCTCTTTCTCTCTCTCTCTCTCCAACGTTCCCTCTTCTTACACTTTCAGCTGTTCTGCCCTCTCTCTCTTCCTGTCTCTCTCTACTTCTCCCTCTGATCACCCGGTGGCTCCCATGTCTTGCTTTTTCTGCCTGGATGGAATCTGCAGCAGTCCTGTCGAAGCCTGGGGCTCATATTACACCCCACCACCCTGCACTGGCCACACATTCTCAAACACACACACACACACACACACACACACACACACACACACACACACACACACACACACACACACACACACACACACACACACACACACACACACACACACACACACACACACACACACACACACACACACACACACACACACACACACACACACACACACACACACCAGCCATTAGCAGGCCCAGGGCCCAAACACAGGTCAGGCTTGGGTCAGTCAAGGGCAGAAGGACAGAAGCAAGCCTCGCACTGAGGCTGATCTGAGGGCAGCTGTACAGACACAATAAGGCAACGGACACAAAACGATGCATATGAACACAGAGGGATGCACATGCATGCATCAGCTTTGCTATCAAGCCTTTTGATTGTCTGCATGAAACAACGTACAGTATGCACACACACACACACACACACACACACACACACACACACACACACACACACACACACACACACACACACACACACACACACACACACACACACACACACACACACACACACACACACACACACACACACACACACACACACACACACACACACACAGCTGGAATACTAACCCCACAGCAACAAAATGAAAAATATTATTGAACTCCATTATGTCTAATATTGCTCAACTTGCTTTCACCCAAACTAAAACACTTACAATGCAGTTGAGACTCTGCAAATTAAAACACCTAAGCACTGGAGCTGATGCTTAGACCTTTGACCTTTGACCGAGTGAGTGCTCATCCGACCTCAGCTCCCACTTATCATCCTGTCCTTCAAATGCTAGTGAAGTCATGGTTGTAAAAGATGTGCATCCTGCTGGAGAACAGAGCTCAAAGGAAAGAAAGCACAGCATTTGATGCATCACAGTAAACATGCCTGGCACTCCCTGGGTCTGTTTGTTCCTAGGAACAGAATGCATGGGTGCAAGTGCCTCAAACTATGTAATATTTTATTGGTCCCTGCAGGACACTTTTTCTTCCACCACTTCAAAGCATCTCATAGCACAAAGAGCCGGAACAGGCAGGGGCTTACATGTAGGACTTCCACTGCAAATACGGTATATGCATGAATATGTGCAGCGTTTTTTACTCCTGTCTGTTTAATCTCTTCCAGTTAATCTTCAGAATTCGGATTCAAGGTTATCAGTCCACTATTTCTGAGTAGTTTAAATTACAGGGAAGAAACACCTCCAAACTGTCTATACATGTTAAAAAATAAATTGAATACAACCTTCTTCTTTATCACAGGCACCCGTCATAAAGAACATTCTGCAAGAGAATTTTTATTGAAGAGTTGTTTGAATCAAAACTCAGCCCACAAACCTAACAGAGAAGAAACTAGATGCAAGTCAGTAAATCAAGAAAAATGAGCCTCCGCATGGCACAACAGTGTGTCCTTGGTCTAAGGCACCAAACACAAAAATGCACTCAATCTACATCAGACACAATGTTTTATACACAGGTAGTTGCATGTGTACACACACACACACACACACACACACACACACACACACACACACACACACACACACACACACACACACACACACACACACACACACACACACACACACACACACACACACACACACACACACACACACACACACACACACACAGAGCTGGTGACTGCAGGGCTGCATCCTTCTCCCAAGTCTGCTGGGAACTCTAACAGGAAGAGGGTAAGTGCTATCGATTGACTTCTCCCTGCTTGGCCCGGTTGTCAGAGGAAAAACAAGCTGACCGTCTGACTGTCCGCATTTCACAGAGGCGCACAACTAAACACCAGGGACACATATACACACGCACAGTGATTGTTGTCCAGTTTCTCTTGGATTTGGGGATACAACTGAAGATTTCCACCATCAAGCCATTTCTTGTGTGAGTGAAGCAGATTAGGAGCCATACAAAAATGCACAAATGTATAAATTACTTTAATCTGAATAGGCAGCAATAGTCATGTTGGTCCCCCTAGTAATGATGTTTAATAGCCATAAAAAGGATTAAACAGTTAGAGAAGTCATTTCATTTAGTAAGTCATGAAAATCAACCTAGTGCATCTCATGGGCAACGTTGTGGTTTCAGACTTTTCATACAATTGACTGTATGAGGTTGTGAATCATGACTGAGGCTAAGGCATGCACACTGTATGTGTAGCAAGTAAAGCTAGTATGTAGACATACACTGAGGTCCATGTAAAAAATCCTCCTCTGGGCAGCACAGTGACATTATGAACAAAAAAACTCGACTGCAGTCGGCTGTCTTCGATGGCATTTAGATATGAGGCAGAAGAGAAATGGATGGATACAAATCAAGAGGAGGGATTAGTGGATGAGCAGATTACGAGACTGAAGGAGACAGAAAGGCTGCTCATTATGGTTTAACACATCAAAGGAAGGTATGGAAGTACAAAAAGGTGGTACGTGTGAACTTGCCGTGTTGGCATTACATCTTCAATCCAGCCATATATAAAAAGCTTATTACTATAACAAGACTAAGATTCTGCAGTGAACAAGTGGGTAAACTAAAAAAAAATGCAGTGAATACCTGCTTGACAGAAACAAAGTGTCTTCTTTTAGCCAAACTAAGCAAATGATAACTAAAATACTGGACAGTTAAAGGTGAAAAATGATGTCAAGATACTTTTAAGGTAACTCACTGTGATTCAGTTTTATCTAGCATGATTTAGCACATCATATTAAAGGCGCTGTGTAAATACAAACGTTTTTGATATTATTGTCATTTTTCCTTATGGACAGACTTTATTGCTCCATTTACTCGTAAATGTGAAAGAATGGTGTCAGCCAAAAACACTGCTGCACTAATATATCTGTGGTCAGGGCCCAGGAAAATGTATACAGTAGGTAATATATACAGCAGAGCGCAGCAAAACAACTGTATTCTCCAGAGGCAGAAGAAAGTGGGGAGACAGCGAGAACAAGATAGAGGGAGATTCGTAGATAGAGAGGGAGAGAGAGAGAGAGAGAAAGAGCAACACAAAGGGCTGTTTTCTGCTGGGTGGGTAAAGTGTGTCCAGAGGGCAGCTGAGTGAGCACACACAACACAAAGCCTGTCATTAGTCCCAGCTTTCTGCAGACGCAGAAAGTGTGTGTGTGTGTGTGTGTGTGTGTGTGCGTGTGTGTGTGCGTGGAGAGGATGACGATGCGTACATGTTAGCCTTTGGGTGTGTGCAGAGGTTATGCATGTGTGGAGTTTCAGACATTGACAAAAGACTGTGTTGTTGTGCTTGTCTCCTCTGATGTACAGCTCCTTCAGGATCACAGTCCTGTGCAGTCAATACTTCCCTGCCTGCCTGTGTGAACGTGTGTGAGATTAGTTGCAACATATAGACCTCCCCTGCTCCTCCTTCTCCTACCACCCCCACCCAACACACACCCTTGTCTTCCCCTCCCCTATCTCCTCGTTTCTCCATCCTCCTCCCTGTATTCTCCTCTGACAGCGCCACACACACACACACACACACACACACACACACACACACACACACACACACACACACACACACACACACACACACACACACACACACACACACACACACACACACACACACACACACACACACACACACACACACACACACACACACACACACACACACACCGTCTCCTGTCTACCAGCTGCCACTTTGCAGCCATTCATCAGCGTTATGATTAGTGAGTAGAGGAATGTCATGTAGCTACAGCCGACTCCTCACCTCAATGCTGACCTTTCACCTCTGGACGACCCGTGATGACCCCAGGCTGTAGCAGCTGCTTTTACACTGTGCCAACACACCCCATTAGACCTGACACCTGCTTCTACACTCATTGAACTACTGTGATACACACACACACACGCACACAGACACATATACAGACACACACACACACACACACACACACACACACACAGGATCGCACACATACACACAAAGATGCAAAATATGACAGCGAAAGCAAGATTCAAAACAGTTAATTATGCACCGTCACACACACGCACACAAACACAATGGCCTTTACACATGCTAATGCAGTAAGGCGGCCCCTTTTATGAGATTAACACAGTCATTACAGGGAGAGGGGTCATGAGAGGCACCTGTAGCTGAGCGGCTCCACAGTCTATCAGGAGCCTGTGTGTGTGTGTGTGTGTGTGTGTGTGTGTGTGTGTGTGTGTGTGTGTGTGTGTGTGTGTGTGTGTGTGTGTGTGTGAAACAGGAAGATAATAATAGAGTGTAACATATGTGCATTAAATGCACTGTAGAAACTGAAGTATGAGTAAACCTGTTACAAAGCCAATACCAGCATCATTCAGTGGACACTGCATATGGTGTGTGTGCAAGAAGATATTCTTTGTATGAGTGTCTCTTTACCAATGTGTGTCTGCTTGTGTGTGCGTGTGTGGGCCCCAGGCCGAAAATGACAGCTCAGTGCTAGCCATCTGCTGGCAGTCACACTAGGAGAAAGCAACCGCAGCCAAACAATGGAGAGCAATGACAGGCCAGGATTTGTGGAGAGTTTATGTGTGTGTGTGTGTGTGTGTGTGTGTGTGTGTGTGTGTGTGTGTGTGTGTGTGTGTGTGTGTGTGTGTATTTTGTAGTGGTGAGTGCATTTTGCCTTCAAAGATCCAAATGAGCCCTTCTCTATGAGCATGTGCAGCGGGGCGTGGCTGTTGTTGATAGGCTGTCTCTGTTACCAGGCGATAGATTAACAAGCCCAAATGGCCATCTGAGGAGGATAGATAGCATGGGCAAGTGTGGTCTCATATTTTTTTTTTCTTTCTGTGTCACCTGCTGTCTGTCCATCCCTTTTCTCTTTCATCTTCTCTCTTTGAATGGCTCTCCAGCTCTTTGTAAGATGGAAGTTGAAGTGATATACAATCAAAGGCTAGGTGAATGTGCACTACTGAACTTTAGTTTGTGTGCATAGAGTATACGTGCCAGTCTTCCTTTCTGTGTATATGCAGGTGATCCCTCGCTCCAACATACAGTCTGTCAGCCTCTACCTTCTCCTCTCCTCTAACTGCAGGTAAAGAGCCACCATGGATGCAGACAGATGGTCGGATGTTGGGAGGAAGCTGGCTGCCTGGATGCGGCACACCCGTCCGACAGCAACCATATCTGGGGAGAGGCCTATACTGCCTTCCGGAAAGAGCATGCCAGCACTGCTGGTCTCCTGCAGCCACTACACACATGACCCTCTGGTCACATCTCTGCTGTTTTACCACTAAGTACAACACAGAACTGTTTCCAACAAAGAAATAAAAAGTCAAGACTCCAAGTGAGAAGCAGAGCAACTGAAAAGGAAATGGCCGAGTAAGGACGGCAGGCAAATGGCTGATTATAAAAAGAATCATTTTCCCTGTACTCCATTTAAAGAAAAGTGCGTCCATGTGCCTTTGTAGTGTGTGTCTCTTTGGCCATCCAAGGCCTTTTGCTGCCTTTGAATGGCTGCGCTTCAGAGGCAGCCTTAGGTAAGTGTCTGCTCTTCCACCCCCTGCTGCTGCTAGTTTGTGTGTATGTTTGCTAGTGTGTGCATGTGGAGCAGTGCCTCCTGTAGCTGGGGGATATGGCTGATCACCACTACCGCAGTGAGGTTGGGAATGGCATGCCCACTGGCACACTAACAGGGCACACCTATTTACACAGTCCCAGACTGAATGGCAAGCATTGTCTGGTGAGAATGCAACACTTAAGCTCCTGATTAAGGCAGAACAAAGCCCTGAGGGGGCAAGAGTAATGCATGCATGGAGTGAGAGAGGGAGGGAGCCAGAGAGGGAGGGAGGAAGAGATGAAGGGAGCCAGAGAGGGAGGGAGGAAGAGATGAAGGGAGGCAGAGAAGGGAGGCTCGGTAAAAAGGGGGAATCTCATCCGCTGTTGCTGTGGGAAGGTGAGGTGAGGAGAGGGAAATAGAGGAAGGGAAGAAGCGAAACAGGTAGGAGGGCAGGGGTTGGCAGCAAGGGAAGGGACTGGAAAAGGGGGGAGTGAGAGAAAGAGGAGGTTAGAGGTAAGGAGAGAGACGGGTAAAGAGGAAAAGAGGGAGAGAACCAAGACTGACGTAAAGAGGAAAAGAGGGAGAAGGTGGGGGATGAGCAGAGAGCGAGGCTTCGAGGGAGATAAAAAGACGACAGAGGGAGAGCCCAGCAGAGAGGTAGAGAGAGAGAAGAGAGGAGGGAGCTGCTGTCGTGGTATCCCCACTGATTGGGCCGAAGTGACGCTCCACTATTACAACAATGAGGTAAATAGACAGATAGCACCCTCTAATGGCACTTGTGCACGAGCCACATGCTCTCCATCCTGCCCCCTCTTGTTCAGGGAGTTAACAGCAGATAAGAGGAAGAGGACAATCACCGCCAAATTTTTCATCATTTTTCAATCATTTAAAAGGGAAATCAAATAATTCAGGCTCTGCTATGAAGCCCTGGTATTGAATTTTTATTTATAATTCAAAGTGAGGGATGCTCCCCAGTTGGTAACACCAGTGGACAATTTCTTCTCTTGATGAAGGCTACAGTGGCCCACATGAAGTTCAGTGTGTGTATGTGTGTGTACACTTAGTGGCACCTCCCCGAGTGTGTGTGTATCCTAGCAACAAGACAGACGTGGTAGCAGTGCAGTGAGCAGCTGGCAGAACGGGACACAGAGTCCATGATGGATTTATCACAGTGTGTGTGTGTGTGTGTGTGTGTGTGTGTGTGTGTGTGTGTGTGTGTGTGTGTGTGTGTGTGTGTGTGTGGTTGTGTTAACAGCTGTGAGAGATCTAGGTGTGTCTGTGTGTGGGCACATGCTATGCATCCATGCATGTTTAACGCTTAAACACTCATCACCGTGTCAAGGCTCCAATAGCACAGATAACAACCAAGATACTGCCACTGACCTCACGTGATCGCAGTTTCCACATATAATGCATTCCTGTATGTACAAAAATTGTGAAGATTTGTGCCTTAGTTTTGAATAGATAACAAATGTGTATTTGAGCCGGTGACGGCAGATTGAGTTTTGGAGTGGAGGTGTATTCAGCTTTGGTCGGCTAGCGTTTCTCATCATTTCCTTTTTAAATCTCAGCATAGTAGTACCATTGTAGTACAACTTAACATGATTGTGTGTCAACAAGGGGTCAGTGGACACGGCCTTCTCCTGTGCGTCTTCTGAGAACCACTTCACGTGCATTCTTATATTAAAAAAATAAAAATAAAGATGCCAACTCAAAAGGAGCAGCAAGACTCCTGTTGACACAGACACTTGTGTCTTTATTCTGAGAACTGTAACCACTGTGACCAATCAACCAACCAAGCAGTCAGTTTTTAACAGGGTTTGAAACAGAATACAAACTGTGGCCTATTAAAACATTCAATACTCACAAACACCTTTCACTCCCAAAGCAAAAAAGTGATCTAACACTTTGTTTGTGTACCGAGTTAGATCATGTGTGGGTGTTCAGGTAAAGCAGGCTCTTACGTAATTTCTCTGTCATTGTAGATCAAATAACAAAGACTCAACAGCACGCTGAGGTAGAGATGTGCAGTTTTTTTAACTGGTTAATGTAATCACCAAAACGCACAAAATTCTCTAGACCAAACTTGAGAAAAAATATTAAAACAAAAACAAGGAATGTCGTGTATGCTGCAGTATGAAGAAGTGCCTAATCAATCTGCTTATCTTGCTGCCTCAAAAGAGAACTATGCCAATTCCATATCAAAATCAGAATCTGTTTACAGGTCTTGGGGAATGCAGCTGCATATGTGAAATAAATCCCTTAGCTAGACAGAAGTGAGCTTACCAGACCTCTGCAGCCCACTCGTCATCTCTGCTTGAGGTTAGTGGTTCGAAGCTACGAAAGCCATGACTCGCATCATGTCAAAACAAACGGTGTGGGTGGTCATTCTGCATTGTGGGTCACGGTCTAGCATACAGGGAGTCAATTTGCACCTTTTCATCTCATTTTAGAAGTTTAGTATCCAGGTGAAGCTCACTGGTTTATCAAAATATGCATGTTTTACCATCAATCTTATCATGTAAAGACCCACAGACATATTGAAGACCCAAACGCTAAAAGAATCTCCAGTTTAATCGTCCTCACACTAAAGATTAGATTGGATGTTTGATACATGGAGTGAATGTTTGCCTATGAGGTCCTAACTAATCTCACACTCCATCTTGTGAGTCTCATAGACGGGATGCAAATGATTATACACACACAAAAGTGCACCTTGGTTTGAGTGCCAGTGATCCTCGGTTCCAGCTGTGCACCACTAACTATGTAGGTTCTCCTCGTTGAGAAGGGGCTGGCTTCCAAACCCCAAGCCAATCGGAGGGCCCTGGCCTGGGCAGAACTCTGTCTCCTCTCTGCCTCACTGCCTGCCAGCTCCTGCTCCATGAAGGAACATCATACTACAGATAATCACCAACTCAAAACCGCTTCTGGAGTACAGTGCCAGGCCACAATAAGAAGATAACACATTTCACTAACACTGCAGCGGTCATCTGGCCTCATACCATATGTCCTTGTGTTCTTTTCTGTCTCTGTCTTTAGACGCTTAGCAGTGGGGGGAAAGAGTCAGTGGAGACGACTCAGACAAACTAGACAACACATCATTACATATGCCACAGATTTGAACATTAACTCAGGGCAATGCTGACATGAACTTCATCTCCAGTTCCTTATTGCAGAAACAGACAGTGATGGACTGGATAGGGAAATACTATCGAGTTGTGGCTAGAACATTTCGGATCGGTGTGTGTGTGTGTGTGTGTGTGTGTGTGTGTGTCAACGTGTGTAAATATATGAAATTAAAGTCAGGATTAAGACTATCAATCAAGATATTCAGCTGATATGTGTTTTAATCACAAAGAGGAAAGTACAAAAAAGGAAGGAAGAAAGAAAGGAGACAGGAAAAGGTGAGCTGCTTTGTTTCCATTTCTTTGTGGTTGCGTCCTCAGCCACGCCCCGCCTCCACTAAGCCTACCCCTCCTTTCTTTCTGTTTCTCTCCAGGCTGTCTTGGGAGGTATGATGTCTTTTTAAAAGGCGCCGGCTTCATGTGTTTTTATGTCTGCTCATAAAAAAAGCGGCTTCCTTTAAAGGCTTTTGTCCGCCAATGACTTGTGCTCTCGCTGTCACAAGATGACAAGCGGCACTGGGAGTGACAACAGAGAGGGACTGTGAGAGGGCCGGGGAGAATGAAAAAAAATGACAGGGAAGGAAGAAAGAAAGAAATAAGGAAAGATTTCTTCGACCAAAGATTTATTCCCTCTCTAAATTTCTCAACTGATTTTTTTTTTAAGTGTTAGAGGCTGAAACAAAGTTAAGATTATAAAAAAGTTTTTTAAAAAGGAAACAGCGTGCAGTAGAACTTGTTTTCTTCTGTCCTACTATGTTTTTCTTTTTTCCTACCAAATTAATCACCTCACAGAACCTCCCCAACCCCCAGGTTTATCTTGGGGCCCTTAGTTGGGAACTGTTGGGGGGTTGCTTTGCTAAAAGACATCTTGAGATGTTAGGATGTTGAAATAATTGTTCACAGAGGGTTTATCAACCATACTCATTTATTCTACCTTAAAAAATCAAACCATCAATCCATTTCTCTTAATATCATGTACGGCCAGCAATAACATATGTAAAATAATGTCAGACCTAAAAACAAAAGTCTGTCTCTGGGACTTGGTCAACATTTGCAACAAGACAATGCAATGTCATATTACTATGAGGATTATTTTGTAACATGAACAGCATTCATCTACTGTTTAGCTTCAAATTGTTGCAACTACAGATAAAATAGTTGTGACAGTAAATTGTAAAATCAAGTCGGCAAAAAGTCTCAAAATCTACAGTCCTGTTACTCTAACTGGACTTTCTGAATTGTGGTACCTGAAGCAGCACACCTCCACCAGCCCCATGACCTATTTTGAAGCAGTGCTGTTTTTAGTCCTAATGCCCACTAATGACACTGAGGCATTTGCATATTTTAGGTAGATGCACAAATCTGAATTCAAATGATCTCTAATCTACTCAGGATGTCTTTAACACCCGCCACAGTGTTCACTAGTCCAGACTGTTGGCTGTTGGCTTTCTTCCTCAAAATGGTTGTGTGGTTTTCAGGGGAGTCAGCACACAAACACACACTCATATGCACACAGCTGGCTCCACATGCAGGCCCCAAGAGGCAGACCTCAACCTAACCATAAAATGCCCCAACACACACACACACGCACGCACGCACGCACGCACGCACGCACGCACGCACGCACGCACGCACGCACGCACGCACGCACACACACACACGCACACACACACACTCCACAGGACTTCATACATCATCAATTCCCTACCTCAATCTCCATTCCTCTCACTCTCACCCATCACCCCCTTCCTCTCTTTATCTCTCTCTCTTTGCTATCACTCCCTACCTCCCCTCTTTCTCAAGTGTCGCCAACCTGTTGATCAGCCCTGGTAGTGAAATGTCACGTATTTTAAGGCCACATTAATAGTTACACCAGCTACCACCATGTTAAGAGACCCTATCTTTTGATCACACCTCCCAACCTGCTCTCTCTATTTCCTTTCCCCCTGCATCCATCTCACATTTCTTCTCTCCCAATCCTTGTGAGAGTGTGTCCACAGGCTTAACAAGATCGATCACTCCTAACTCCTTGTACTCCCTGCTAAATCAATGGCTCTTTGTCTCGTTAAGCACTGGATGGAACTCGGCGTGTGTGTGTGTGTGTGTGTGTGTGTGTGTGTGTGTGTGTGTGTGTGTGTGTGTGTGAGAGAGAGAGAGAAAGAGGCAATGGGAAAGAAATAGAGAGCGAGAGAGAGTTTGGTACTGTGAAGGTGTAATGTAACAAGAGAATCTCACTGTAGAACAACTTAGGGTTTATCCAGGGACACAGTCGGCCCATTAAAACGAGCTGGGATCTATACTTCCTGGGGGGCAGGAAGGCAAAGAGAGAGGGCGTACTGTACATATAATAAAAAGAGAGTACTTATGTGGATGGGTCAGTGCAAGAGAGAGGGGCATAAGTGACAAAGAAAGAGAGACTGTGTGTATGGCTCTGCATGTGCAAGACTGTATGTGCAGTGTTGAGAGGAGTGAGCCAAACCTCACCGCTGACTTGGCCAGGGCCTCTGGAGCCAGAGAGAAAGCCCTGCTAACCACAAAATCTCTTTCTCTGTGTCTCTCTCTCTCTCTCTCAAACACACACACACACACACACACACACACACACACACACACACACACACACACACACACACACACACACACACACACACACACACACACACACACACACACACACACACACACACACACACACACACACACACACACACACACCCTTGCTGAAAGTGTCTCACTGTGTGAATACGTCATTTCAAAACATGTGTTACTGGCCAGGAAAGCAAGGGAAGTAGCTTGTGAAAGAGAGAGGGCCACAGAGGAAGAAAAAACCGGCAGAGGCCGGGACAAAGTGAGCAGAGAACAACGGGGCAATTCTACTCTCGTCCCGAGCAAAGCAAACAGGAAACGCACTCCCCACTTGTATTACCCTCTCTCATCTTCTGCCCTCACCACTCCACTGTACTGTATTTAAATTCCTGTCACTGCAGCTCATTATATTTCCCAAATGCACCAGAGGAGATGGTTGCATCGCTGCACTTTAAGTCAATAGCGGGACTGCAGAGCCATGAAAATGAAAAAGGATACGGGCTCTTCACAGAGCAGCGCAGTGTTAAAAGGCCTGGGAGTGCTCATCTACGGCACAACTGCTCTCGGCCCATTTATATTTCCCATTGACACTACATTAGCTGCCCCTGAATGAGCACAGTCTGCAAGCCTCACCCTGTGCACAGATGTACAGCACACCACAGTGTGAGAATTTGGCTGTCGGAGTACACGACATTGAGAAGAGAGTGTAAACAGTGACACCCAAACCAACAAGTATGCTCCAGATGCAAACAAATATCAATATTTAAGAGAACCAAATGGTATAAAAAGACGATGATGTGGGAAAAAAAGGTTGGTCAGCTGGTACAAAGGTGTCTCCCCTCAAATTGCTCCGTCTGTCTCCTCAGAGAAACCCTTCTTGACACCAAGACACACACACACACACACACACACACACACACACACACACACACACACACACACACACACACACACACACACACACACACACACACACACACACACACACACACACACACACACACACACACACACACACACACACACACCTCTGTCTGTGTCAACAGAAGCTAGTGGGCAGGTTGAGAAGAGTGCTGCTAAAGGTGTGTGTGTGTGTGTGTGCGTGTGTGCACTTTCTTTGGCATGTTTGTTATTTTTTTCTGAGGGTCGAGGCAAAGCTAGACAGGGCAGTGTGTGTGTGTGTGTGTGTGGTGTGTGTGTGTGTGTGTGTGTGTGTGTGTGTGTGTTAGAAGGCAGAAACAAAAGGAGCATATGGCAGCAGCAGCCAAGGCTGTAAATTAAACATAGAGGAAGATTAGATAATGAATGTGTACTCTGAGACACAGAGGCAGCACTGAGCCAGAGGCGGAGCAGATCACTGCGAGACCAGAAACAAGAGTGGAGGAGTGAGGGGTAAAGCATGTGTGTGTGTGTGTGTGTGTGTGTGTGTGTGCGTGTGTGTGTGTGTGTGTGCGTGTGTGTGTGCGCGCGCGCGTAGTTTACCAGACATTAAACACTTGGAACAAACAAATGAGGTGACTAACTGACATGAAAGCATTAAAAAAACAATACAGAAAATGAAGTAAATGAGAAACGCAGCAGCAGGGGGAGGAATACATAAAAGCCCTTAATGACAGTGACACAGGTCAACAAGCATGGAGGCAACATGAAGACGACCCCACCCCCCATGCTGCTTAAGAGAACTGGACCCCTCCGCTCAAAACTAGACAGCTGCTGCTGAGCTGAAGCAAAGCTGCATCTCTGTCAATAGGATTACTGAGGCTCTTCTCAAATACAAAGTTTAATACATGCACACACATACACACCTTCATACACAAATGACTATGCACACACACACATTTTACATAAAGACTAAAGGCTGACTAAGAGCTCACACTCACCTACACCTGCGACCTACACCCATTGGACAGTTCTAGCTGTCAATCACACGGTGTCCACGCCCCAATGAATACCGTGTTCATTATTTATTGGGACCATAATTTACTAAATGAAAATGGTGCTGTATTGAAAAAGACTTGAAAGTATAGCGGTTGAGACAATAAACTGCTTACATAAATGTTAACCGACGTTATAAATCAAGTCGGGTAATTTTCTAGTAGACTAAATGGAATTATTTTTGCAACCATTGGAGTCACCCTCTGCTGGTCATTCCAGAGAATGCAGGTTTTAGGTACTTTAGGCAAGTCTATGATGTCAATACATGTTCTCTCATGATATTCAGGCTTAAATGTTTTTCTTTTCTTTTCTGTAGGCAGTTCATATCTGTCTGACATCTAAATAATGGTTTGCATTTGTGTTGCTGCGTGTAAATTCTGGTAAATTGGAAAGTGAGCAATCTAATGTATGAATAAACACAATTCAAAGCCAAGCCCTGCCTTCTGAAAATGATAGAAGCATTTTAGGAGTATCTTCCTCCTCAGTAGTTCAGATAAGGTGATGTGTCATAGGCGGAGGTGAATTGTTACCAACTGCTTTTTCTCAAATATTGTATTTTTCAATTCAAGGTTTAATATCCCATTTATAGTGCTTTACCTTGAGTTCTCAACTATTTTTTCTCTCATCGACACATACACACACAAGCACAAACATGGCATAGTGTCCCTATGCAAGACACTGCCCTAACCATTGGGAGCAATTTGAGGTTAAGTGTCTAATCAAGGACACACTTCTATTTCACTACATATCACATATCTACATTATATTGTATTTTGTGCAACATTGTCTGTCAACCATAGGTACTTGGTAATTGAATTAAGAATCTGCTTATATAACATATGGAGTTCTTATAAAGTGATATATACATTGTATATTCAACTATTCAACAGTATATAAAGAGGGTTAGGGTTAGTCATATACTATACTAAAATAACATATAATTCTATTTAATAATGGCATTTTTCGCCTTTGTCACTTGTGCTGTTGTTTTCATTCTTTTATTTTGGTAACATTTTCAATGCCAGACATATATATTTATAAAACATTATTAGAGTGTGGTATTGCTACTTTTACTGAAATCAAGGATTTGAATACTATATTTTAATGATACATGCTAAATATTAATAATAAACAATGTAGGTGTTTCTCTGTTAAAATAGCAGCTTGCACTCACATGAAGAAATTAAAGCTTGGGCCAAAAGAATGTAATGAAAACGGTGTCACTACAACCAAGGCTGATTGTGGCACTAAGGTGATAGCATCATTATCATGTTCACAATGTTGTGATAATATCATATCTTGGGTTTTAGTCTGTGAGCTCTCTTAAAAACCGGCATTAAATTTCTGACATGAGATTAGAAACAGAATCGGTACCACATGAACCGTATCACAGCAGTCAACTGAGCTTACAAGCTTATACATATACATAAATTGCACATCTACACACTGCATTGGGGCCTCTATCTGGGTGTAAGAGAGGGGAGATGGGGGTAGAGATAGGGAGAGTAGGGTTTAGGGTGATCTGTCACTGTCTCATTACAGGGCCACATAAAGCAGGGAGGGAGGGTTACAGAGGCGGAGATAATGCAATAATATAAGAACCTCGAGAATAAGAGGAGAGGAAAGGAAGGGGAGAGGAGGACCAGGTTATCCTAATTCAATAATAGGAAAGCATTTGGGAGCAGATGAAACTGATGTGTACCATATTTGAGACCCCATGTAACCATTTTGCATCTGAGAACAGCAGCCCAATCAGCGAGAAAGAACAGACCTCAATCAGGACTCAAGGCGGACATTTAGGAGCACACGTTAATATATCCACATGCAAATGTGCTGGTAATTATAATGCACACATTAAAAGGGACACAGGGATATGATCACTGAAAGTCCCTGTGGCATCTGACAGAATGTGTCCCCTTAGAAGCGTTTTCCAAGTTAACGACCCTTTCAGAGCCACACAGTCACTCTTGAACTAATCAATCAACAAAGTTCTTGAGAGAACACACATGGAAACACACACACACACGCACGCACGCACGCACACACGCACACACGCACACACGCACACACGCACACACGCACACACGCACACACGCACACACACACACACACACACACACACACACACACACACACACACACAGATGGCTGTGCCTGCACCCACACGCACCACTGCCACCTGTAAGGCTACCAGGGGGAACCATAATCACACACACAGGAGCTAAAGGTGATCTGCAGGAGCCATAATGAGGGAACACTGTTGTTGTGATCCTCTCACTGCAGCTCTGATTACAGCCCGGTGT